>NC_135403.1:15106215-15114696 GCF_051989625.1 Stigmatopora argus
TAGGGTTAGGGTTAGGGTTAGGGTTAGGGTTAGGGTTAGGGTTAGGGTTAGGGTTAGGGTTAGGGTTAGGGTTAGGGTTAGGGTTAGGGTTAGGGTTAGGGTTAGGGTTAGGGTTAGGGTTAGGGTTAGGGTTAGGGTTAGGGTTAGGGTTAGGGTTAGGGTTAGGGTTAGGGTTAGGGTTAGGGTTAGGGTTAGGGTTAGGGTTAGGGTTAGGGTTAGGGTTAGGGTTAGGGTTAGGGTTAGGGTTAGGGTTAGGGTTAGGGTTAGGGTTAGGGTTAGGGTTAGGGTTAGGGTTAGGGTTAGGGTTAGGGTTAGGGTTAGGGTTAGGGTTAGGGTTAGGGTTAGGGTTAGGGTTAGGGTTAGGGTTAGGGTTAGGGTTAGGGTTAGGGTTAGGGTTAGGGTTAGGGTTAGGGTTAGGGTTAGGGTTAGGGTTAGGGTTAGGGTTAGGGTTAGGGTTAGGGTTAGGGTTAGGGTTAGGGTTAGGGTTAGGGTTAGGGTTAGGGTTAGGGTTAGGGTTAGGGTTAGGGTTAGGGTTAGGGTTAGGGTTAGGGTTAGGGTTAGGGTTAGGGTTAGGGTTAGGGTTAGGGTTAGGGTTAGGGTTAGGGTTAGGGTTAGGGTTAGGGTTAGGGTTAGGGTTAGGGTTAGGGTTAGGGTTAGGGTTAGGGTTAGGGTTAGGGTTAGGGTTAGGGTTAGGGTTAGGGTTAGGGTTAGGGTTAGGGTTAGGGTTAGGGTTAGGGTTAGGGTTAGGGTTAGGGTTAGGGTTAGGGTTAGGGTTAGGGTTAGGGTTAGGGTTAGGGTTAGGGTTAGGGTTAGGGTTAGGGTTAGGGTTAGGGTTAGGGTTAGGGTTAGGGTTAGGGTTAGGGTTAGGGTTAGGGTTAGGGTTAGGGTTAGGGTTAGGGTTAGGGTTAGGGTTAGGGTTAGGGTTAGGGTTAGGGTTAGGGTTAGGGTTAGGGTTAGGGTTAGGGTTAGGGTTAGGGTTAGGGTTAGGGTTAGGGTTAGGGTTAGGGTTAGGGTTAGGGTTAGGGTTAGGGTTAGGGTTAGGGTTAGGGTTAGGGTTAGGGTTAGGGTTAGGGTTAGGGTTAGGGTTAGGGTTAGGGTTAGGGTTAGGGTTAGGGTTAGGGTTAGGGTTAGGGTTAGGGTTAGGGTTAGGGTTAGGGTTAGGGTTAGGGTTAGGGTTAGGGTTAGGGTTAGGGTTAGGGTTAGGGTTAGGGTTAGGGTTAGGGTTAGGGTTAGGGTTAGGGTTAGGGTTAGGGTTAGGGTTAGGGTTAGGGTTAGGGTTAGGGTTAGGGTTAGGGTTAGGGTTAGGGTTAGGGTTAGGGTTAGGGTTAGGGTTAGGGTTAGGGTTAGGGTTAGGGTTAGGGTTAGGGTTAGGGTTAGGGTTAGGGTTAGGGTTAGGGTTAGGGTTAGGGTTAGGGTTAGGGTTAGGGTTAGGGTTAGGGTTAGGGTTAGGGTTAGGGTTAGGGTTAGGGTTAGGGTTAGGGTTAGGGTTAGGGTTAGGGTTAGGGTTAGGGTTAGGGTTAGGGTTAGGGTTAGGGTTAGGGTTAGGGTTAGGGTTAGGGTTAGGGTTAGGGTTAGGGTTAGGGTTAGGGTTAGGGTTAGGGTTAGGGTTAGGGTTAGGGTTAGGGTTAGGGTTAGGGTTAGGGTTAGGGTTAGGGTTAGGGTTAGGGTTAGGGTTAGGGTTAGGGTTAGGGTTAGGGTTAGGGTTAGGGTTAGGGTTAGGGTTAGGGTTAGGGTTAGGGTTAGGGTTAGGGTTAGGGTTAGGGTTAGGGTTAGGGTTAGGGTTAGGGTTAGGGTTAGGGTTAGGGTTAGGGTTAGGGTTAGGGTTAGGGTTAGGGTTAGGGTTAGGGTTAGGGTTAGGGTTAGGGTTAGGGTTAGGGTTAGGGTTAGGGTTAGGGTTAGGGTTAGGGTTAGGGTTAGGGTTAGGGTTAGGGTTAGGGTTAGGGTTAGGGTTAGGGTTAGGGTTAGGGTTAGGGTTAGGGTTAGGGTTAGGGTTAGGGTTAGGGTTAGGGTTAGGGTTAGGGTTAGGGTTAGGGTTAGGGTTAGGGTTAGGGTTAGGGTTAGGGTTAGGGTTAGGGTTAGGGTTAGGGTTAGGGTTAGGGTTAGGGTTAGGGTTAGGGTTAGGGTTAGGGTTAGGGTTAGGGTTAGGGTTAGGGTTAGGGTTAGGGTTAGGGTTAGGGTTAGGGTTAGGGTTAGGGTTAGGGTTAGGGTTAGGGTTAGGGTTAGGGTTAGGGTTAGGGTTAGGGTTAGGGTTAGGGTTAGGGTTAGGGTTAGGGTTAGGGTTAGGGTTAGGGTTAGGGTTAGGGTTAGGGTTAGGGTTAGGGTTAGGGTTAGGGTTAGGGTTAGGGTTAGGGTTAGGGTTAGGGTTAGGGTTAGGGTTAGGGTTAGGGTTAGGGTTAGGGTTAGGGTTAGGGTTAGGGTTAGGGTTAGGGTTAGGGTTAGGGTTAGGGTTAGGGTTAGGGTTAGGGTTAGGGTTAGGGTTAGGGTTAGGGTTAGGGTTAGGGTTAGGGTTAGGGTTAGGGTTAGGGTTAGGGTTAGGGTTAGGGTTAGGGTTAGGGTTAGGGTTAGGGTTAGGGTTAGGGTTAGGGTTAGGGTTAGGGTTAGGGTTAGGGTTAGGGTTAGGGTTAGGGTTAGGGTTAGGGTTAGGGTTAGGGTTAGGGTTAGGGTTAGGGTTAGGGTTAGGGTTAGGGTTAGGGTTAGGGTTAGGGTTAGGGTTAGGGTTAGGGTTAGGGTTAGGGTTAGGGTTAGGGTTAGGGTTAGGGTTAGGGTTAGGGTTAGGGTTAGGGTTAGGGTTAGGGTTAGGGTTAGGGTTAGGGTTAGGGTTAGGGTTAGGGTTAGGGTTAGGGTTAGGGTTAGGGTTAGGGTTAGGGTTAGGGTTAGGGTTAGGGTTAGGGTTAGGGTTAGGGTTAGGGTTAGGGTTAGGGTTAGGGTTAGGGTTAGGGTTAGGGTTAGGGTTAGGGTTAGGGTTAGGGTTAGGGTTAGGGTTAGGGTTAGGGTTAGGGTTAGGGTTAGGGTTAGGGTTAGGGTTAGGGTTAGGGTTAGGGTTAGGGTTAGGGTTAGGGTTAGGGTTAGGGTTAGGGTTAGGGTTAGGGTTAGGGTTAGGGTTAGGGTTAGGGTTAGGGTTAGGGTTAGGGTTAGGGTTAGGGTTAGGGTTAGGGTTAGGGTTAGGGTTAGGGTTAGGGTTAGGGTTAGGGTTAGGGTTAGGGTTAGGGTTAGGGTTAGGGTTAGGGTTAGGGTTAGGGTTAGGGTTAGGGTTAGGGTTAGGGTTAGGGTTAGGGTTAGGGTTAGGGTTAGGGTTAGGGTTAGGGTTAGGGTTAGGGTTAGGGTTAGGGTTAGGGTTAGGGTTAGGGTTAGGGTTAGGGTTAGGGTTAGGGTTAGGGTTAGGGTTAGGGTTAGGGTTAGGGTTAGGGTTAGGGTTAGGGTTAGGGTTAGGGTTAGGGTTAGGGTTAGGGTTAGGGTTAGGGTTAGGGTTAGGGTTAGGGTTAGGGTTAGGGTTAGGGTTAGGGTTAGGGTTAGGGTTAGGGTTAGGGTTAGGGTTAGGGTTAGGGTTAGGGTTAGGGTTAGGGTTAGGGTTAGGGTTAGGGTTAGGGTTAGGGTTAGGGTTAGGGTTAGGGTTAGGGTTAGGGTTAGGGTTAGGGTTAGGGTTAGGGTTAGGGTTAGGGTTAGGGTTAGGGTTAGGGTTAGGGTTAGGGTTAGGGTTAGGGTTAGGGTTAGGGTTAGGGTTAGGGTTAGGGTTAGGGTTAGGGTTAGGGTTAGGGTTAGGGTTAGGGTTAGGGTTAGGGTTAGGGTTAGGGTTAGGGTTAGGGTTAGGGTTAGGGTTAGGGTTAGGGTTAGGGTTAGGGTTAGGGTTAGGGTTAGGGTTAGGGTTAGGGTTAGGGTTAGGGTTAGGGTTAGGGTTAGGGTTAGGGTTAGGGTTAGGGTTAGGGTTAGGGTTAGGGTTAGGGTTAGGGTTAGGGTTAGGGTTAGGGTTAGGGTTAGGGTTAGGGTTAGGGTTAGGGTTAGGGTTAGGGTTAGGGTTAGGGTTAGGGTTAGGGTTAGGGTTAGGGTTAGGGTTAGGGTTAGGGTTAGGGTTAGGGTTAGGGTTAGGGTTAGGGTTAGGGTTAGGGTTAGGGTTAGGGTTAGGGTTAGGGTTAGGGTTAGGGTTAGGGTTAGGGTTAGGGTTAGGGTTAGGGTTAGGGTTAGGGTTAGGGTTAGGGTTAGGGTTAGGGTTAGGGTTAGGGTTAGGGTTAGGGTTAGGGTTAGGGTTAGGGTTAGGGTTAGGGTTAGGGTTAGGGTTAGGGTTAGGGTTAGGGTTAGGGTTAGGGTTAGGGTTAGGGTTAGGGTTAGGGTTAGGGTTAGGGTTAGGGTTAGGGTTAGGGTTAGGGTTAGGGTTAGGGTTAGGGTTAGGGTTAGGGTTAGGGTTAGGGTTAGGGTTAGGGTTAGGGTTAGGGTTAGGGTTAGGGTTAGGGTTAGGGTTAGGGTTAGGGTTAGGGTTAGGGTTAGGGTTAGGGTTAGGGTTAGGGTTAGGGTTAGGGTTAGGGTTAGGGTTAGGGTTAGGGTTAGGGTTAGGGTTAGGGTTAGGGTTAGGGTTAGGGTTAGGGTTAGGGTTAGGGTTAGGGTTAGGGTTAGGGTTAGGGTTAGGGTTAGGGTTAGGGTTAGGGTTAGGGTTAGGGTTAGGGTTAGGGTTAGGGTTAGGGTTAGGGTTAGGGTTAGGGTTAGGGTTAGGGTTAGGGTTAGGGTTAGGGTTAGGGTTAGGGTTAGGGTTAGGGTTAGGGTTAGGGTTAGGGTTAGGGTTAGGGTTAGGGTTAGGGTTAGGGTTAGGGTTAGGGTTAGGGTTAGGGTTAGGGTTAGGGTTAGGGTTAGGGTTAGGGTTAGGGTTAGGGTTAGGGTTAGGGTTAGGGTTAGGGTTAGGGTTAGGGTTAGGGTTAGGGTTAGGGTTAGGGTTAGGGTTAGGGTTAGGGTTAGGGTTAGGGTTAGGGTTAGGGTTAGGGTTAGGGTTAGGGTTAGGGTTAGGGTTAGGGTTAGGGTTAGGGTTAGGGTTAGGGTTAGGGTTAGGGTTAGGGTTAGGGTTAGGGTTAGGGTTAGGGTTAGGGTTAGGGTTAGGGTTAGGGTTAGGGTTAGGGTTAGGGTTAGGGTTAGGGTTAGGGTTAGGGTTAGGGTTAGGGTTAGGGTTAGGGTTAGGGTTAGGGTTAGGGTTAGGGTTAGGGTTAGGGTTAGGGTTAGGGTTAGGGTTAGGGTTAGGGTTAGGGTTAGGGTTAGGGTTAGGGTTAGGGTTAGGGTTAGGGTTAGGGTTAGGGTTAGGGTTAGGGTTAGGGTTAGGGTTAGGGTTAGGGTTAGGGTTAGGGTTAGGGTTAGGGTTAGGGTTAGGGTTAGGGTTAGGGTTAGGGTTAGGGTTAGGGTTAGGGTTAGGGTTAGGGTTAGGGTTAGGGTTAGGGTTAGGGTTAGGGTTAGGGTTAGGGTTAGGGTTAGGGTTAGGGTTAGGGTTAGGGTTAGGGTTAGGGTTAGGGTTAGGGTTAGGGTTAGGGTTAGGGTTAGGGTTAGGGTTAGGGTTAGGGTTAGGGTTAGGGTTAGGGTTAGGGTTAGGGTTAGGGTTAGGGTTAGGGTTAGGGTTAGGGTTAGGGTTAGGGTTAGGGTTAGGGTTAGGGTTAGGGTTAGGGTTAGGGTTAGGGTTAGGGTTAGGGTTAGGGTTAGGGTTAGGGTTAGGGTTAGGGTTAGGGTTAGGGTTAGGGTTAGGGTTAGGGTTAGGGTTAGGGTTAGGGTTAGGGTTAGGGTTAGGGTTAGGGTTAGGGTTAGGGTTAGGGTTAGGGTTAGGGTTAGGGTTAGGGTTAGGGTTAGGGTTAGGGTTAGGGTTAGGGTTAGGGTTAGGGTTAGGGTTAGGGTTAGGGTTAGGGTTAGGGTTAGGGTTAGGGTTAGGGTTAGGGTTAGGGTTAGGGTTAGGGTTAGGGTTAGGGTTAGGGTTAGGGTTAGGGTTAGGGTTAGGGTTAGGGTTAGGGTTAGGGTTAGGGTTAGGGTTAGGGTTAGGGTTAGGGTTAGGGTTAGGGTTAGGGTTAGGGTTAGGGTTAGGGTTAGGGTTAGGGTTAGGGTTAGGGTTAGGGTTAGGGTTAGGGTTAGGGTTAGGGTTAGGGTTAGGGTTAGGGTTAGGGTTAGGGTTAGGGTTAGGGTTAGGGTTAGGGTTAGGGTTAGGGTTAGGGTTAGGGTTAGGGTTAGGGTTAGGGTTAGGGTTAGGGTTAGGGTTAGGGTTAGGGTTAGGGTTAGGGTTAGGGTTAGGGTTAGGGTTAGGGTTAGGGTTAGGGTTAGGGTTAGGGTTAGGGTTAGGGTTAGGGTTAGGGTTAGGGTTAGGGTTAGGGTTAGGGTTAGGGTTAGGGTTAGGGTTAGGGTTAGGGTTAGGGTTAGGGTTAGGGTTAGGGTTAGGGTTAGGGTTAGGGTTAGGGTTAGGGTTAGGGTTAGGGTTAGGGTTAGGGTTAGGGTTAGGGTTAGGGTTAGGGTTAGGGTTAGGGTTAGGGTTAGGGTTAGGGTTAGGGTTAGGGTTAGGGTTAGGGTTAGGGTTAGGGTTAGGGTTAGGGTTAGGGTTAGGGTTAGGGTTAGGGTTAGGGTTAGGGTTAGGGTTAGGGTTAGGGTTAGGGTTAGGGTTAGGGTTAGGGTTAGGGTTAGGGTTAGGGTTAGGGTTAGGGTTAGGGTTAGGGTTAGGGTTAGGGTTAGGGTTAGGGTTAGGGTTAGGGTTAGGGTTAGGGTTAGGGTTAGGGTTAGGGTTAGGGTTAGGGTTAGGGTTAGGGTTAGGGTTAGGGTTAGGGTTAGGGTTAGGGTTAGGGTTAGGGTTAGGGTTAGGGTTAGGGTTAGGGTTAGGGTTAGGGTTAGGGTTAGGGTTAGGGTTAGGGTTAGGGTTAGGGTTAGGGTTAGGGTTAGGGTTAGGGTTAGGGTTAGGGTTAGGGTTAGGGTTAGGGTTAGGGTTAGGGTTAGGGTTAGGGTTAGGGTTAGGGTTAGGGTTAGGGTTAGGGTTAGGGTTAGGGTTAGGGTTAGGGTTAGGGTTAGGGTTAGGGTTAGGGTTAGGGTTAGGGTTAGGGTTAGGGTTAGGGTTAGGGTTAGGGTTAGGGTTAGGGTTAGGGTTAGGGTTAGGGTTAGGGTTAGGGTTAGGGTTAGGGTTAGGGTTAGGGTTAGGGTTAGGGTTAGGGTTAGGGTTAGGGTTAGGGTTAGGGTTAGGGTTAGGGTTAGGGTTAGGGTTAGGGTTAGGGTTAGGGTTAGGGTTAGGGTTAGGGTTAGGGTTAGGGTTAGGGTTAGGGTTAGGGTTAGGGTTAGGGTTAGGGTTAGGGTTAGGGTTAGGGTTAGGGTTAGGGTTAGGGTTAGGGTTAGGGTTAGGGTTAGGGTTAGGGTTAGGGTTAGGGTTAGGGTTAGGGTTAGGGTTAGGGTTAGGGTTAGGGTTAGGGTTAGGGTTAGGGTTAGGGTTAGGGTTAGGGTTAGGGTTAGGGTTAGGGTTAGGGTTAGGGTTAGGGTTAGGGTTAGGGTTAGGGTTAGGGTTAGGGTTAGGGTTAGGGTTAGGGTTAGGGTTAGGGTTAGGGTTAGGGTTAGGGTTAGGGTTAGGGTTAGGGTTAGGGTTAGGGTTAGGGTTAGGGTTAGGGTTAGGGTTAGGGTTAGGGTTAGGGTTAGGGTTAGGGTTAGGGTTAGGGTTAGGGTTAGGGTTAGGGTTAGGGTTAGGGTTAGGGTTAGGGTTAGGGTTAGGGTTAGGGTTAGGGTTAGGGTTAGGGTTAGGGTTAGGGTTAGGGTTAGGGTTAGGGTTAGGGTTAGGGTTAGGGTTAGGGTTAGGGTTAGGGTTAGGGTTAGGGTTAGGGTTAGGGTTAGGGTTAGGGTTAGGGTTAGGGTTAGGGTTAGGGTTAGGGTTAGGGTTAGGGTTAGGGTTAGGGTTAGGGTTAGGGTTAGGGTTAGGGTTAGGGTTAGGGTTAGGGTTAGGGTTAGGGTTAGGGTTAGGGTTAGGGTTAGGGTTAGGGTTAGGGTTAGGGTTAGGGTTAGGGTTAGGGTTAGGGTTAGGGTTAGGGTTAGGGTTAGGGTTAGGGTTAGGGTTAGGGTTAGGGTTAGGGTTAGGGTTAGGGTTAGGGTTAGGGTTAGGGTTAGGGTTAGGGTTAGGGTTAGGGTTAGGGTTAGGGTTAGGGTTAGGGTTAGGGTTAGGGTTAGGGTTAGGGTTAGGGTTAGGGGTTAGGGTTAGGGTTAGGGTTAGGGTTAGGGTTAGGGTTAGGGTTAGGGTAGGGTTAGGGTTAGGGTTAGGGTTAGGGTTAGGGTTAGGGTTAGGGTTAGGGTTAGGGTTAGGGTTAGGGTTAGGGTTAGGGTTAGGGTTAGGGTTAGGGTTAGGGTTAGGGTTAGGGTTAGGGTTAGGGTTAGGGTTAGGGTTAGGGTTAGGGTTAGGGTTAGGGTTAGGGTTAGGGTTAGGGTTAGGGTTAGGGTTAGGGTTAGGGTTAGGGTTAGGGTTAGGGTTAGGGTTAGGGTTAGGGTTAGGGTTAGGGTTAGGGTTAGGGTTAG